>NW_020194427.1:0-6633 GCF_002849105.1 Aspergillus steynii IBT 23096
GCGTTTGCATGAGAGCCAACACCACCTGGTCATTGTTAGTCAATGATCGATACATCGAAGCAACAGCAAACAGCAAAAGCTTAGAATCACCAATGGGGGTAAAACAGGGGGTGGAGGTAGAATAGAGAGAAGAGACGTACCCGCAACATAAGCCGGCGCACTCGTGACAAAGAACGTCCACTTGCCAGCGGCGCGACACTTCCTCGCCAAAGTCTCCAAATCCCACATCTCGCCCAGGGGCATTCCCCAGAGCGCAAGAATCTGCTGATGCAGGTACCCGTTCTCTTGGATGGGCGGCCAGCACTCGAACGTGGGCGAGTCGCCGCACACCGCGGCGAAGTAGCAATCGTGCAACCAGTCCAGCGTGGGCTCCTCCTGCTTCAGACCGGCCCACTGCAGCTCCTCCATGGGTCGCTCGGCGCCGGCCTTGCGCTCGGCCGGGCTGAGCTCGTGGTATCGCTGGACGAACCCGGAGCGGACCATGAGGATATCGCCGACCTTGATGTCGCCGCCTTGGGACTCCGGACGGAGGTCGATGCCCTGCGAAACGGCGCAGGCCTTCAGCTCCTCGAACGGGATGGCGTGCGCCGTGTAGGGGTCGTAGTGGTTGTTCTGGGTCTCGGCGTAGTGGCGGTAGTCGAGAAGGATACCGCGGCCGGCGATGCCGTGGTTAGCCCAGTCGTGGATGCCGCAGCGGTGATTGGCATCGTCACCAACTATATCGGCGGCAGTAGTCTGATGCGTGTTAGGGCAGACAATACCACGTGGAAGAGTGGATCGGAGCACGACTTACTCCGTTGTAAAATGACTTGCTGTCAATGTGGGCAAACTATGGTGGCACCGTTAGCTTCGCTGCCCGAGTCACGTCCGGACCGTGGTATTGGGTACATACATGTCGGAAACCGTCCCATTGGGTGCCGCTCTGCGTGTTCAAAGTATAAGTGTCGTCATATGCGATCTCAGGGACAAGACATTTGATATGATGCTGGAAGTGCTCGCGTCCAAAGGCCGGGTTCTCGGGGATGTTCACAGGGAGGCTGGAATTCGCCGACGGTGTTAACTGCCAACTCCGCGGACGGGATTTGCATCTCTCGGGCGACTCACTCCAATCGAACCATTTCTCCCGTCCGGATGTCGGCGGCGGCAGCCTTTACTCGCTGTGAAGTCAGGAGATTCAATCGGCCGAGCTAGGTGGCCACCAGTCAGCTTAGCTCACATGAGACATACATGGGAAGTATGAGATGATAGCTGATTTGTAATCCCGCATTGGGAAGGACGAAGGGTCTATCTGCGCAACTCACAGCATCGTCTTTGCCCCAAACCCAGGCTGCATCCTCCGGGGCGCCGGGTAGCTTGGGTAGTTCCTTGCGGGAGGGAAATTGCGCATTGTTGGGATCCCAGGGCAGGTTGTTCGGTGCTTGAACGGACATCTCGGGGGAGTTGGAGGTAGAAGATAGAGCAGAGACGGGGGCGGAGGGAGTCAAGGATTCAGTTAGTCTGCCGAGTCGTTCTGCGACGCGAGCCATCTTTGCGAGCGATCGTCAAGGGACCGGCTTTATATAGTTTTGGGCCAGACAGTTTTTCTGGGGCAACGTTGGGAATGGAGACTGTGGACTGGGGGAACGAGGAAGTTTGGGTCGAGTGGAGAGAGGGAGAGAGAGAGGAGAATAGAATAATGGACGCATTATTGAGACTTGATCCACTAGAGCCACAGCCGACTGGGGTGCTTGAGGGGGTATGACGGACGAGGAGGCGAAGACGCAAGAGACGAAGACTGGAGATCCTCCAATTCCCGTGACTGCCAATCAGGTGGCTTCCCTTGTTTGTCGCGTGCACGCCAAAGCCTCGTATGGAAATCCCCTCCTCATTCCCTTTCTTGCAAGGAAACACATGCTGGAGATCGAAGATGGCCAGGATTGACAATACCCCGTAGTCCTGAGGCGTCCCTCCATCCATGGTTGATTCCTCGCTTCCACGGCGGAGACCCGAGGTCCATCGGATGACGTTTCAGGCGGATAAACCGCCGATCGCTACACTCATTCTTACTCTTGGAGTCATATTGGCACCGGTAGACCAAGATGGTCTCCGTGTTTTTGGTTTTTTCTGGATTTTCAGTCACGGGCGAGTCTAGGGTGGAATCTCTTGCAATATGATACAGAACAGAATGGGTCACCCCTGGTGCTCGGCTCCGGAGGCCAAGGAAATCATACAGAGTGTGCAAGTAGGGAGAGGAATGAGAAAGATGTGAAAGATCACAAAGATCAAGGAATCAAGAGGCGGACGTCAATCGGCAAACGCCTCCTGGCCGCCCCTGTCCTGGTGTGTTCCGAATGCGTCGGATGTTAAATGACAAAACATGATCATCGTCCAGATGGAGGGATATGTAGGCGACGCTATCGAGGTCGCAACCTGCCCATATTCAGAAATCAAAAATAACGCCACAAAGTCGACACCGCATGAACCTCCCCATGCCCACCATGACCCAGTTCCCGTGTTGCTCCTAAACACAAGCAGAAAAAAAAATAGAATAAAAAAGCTTGACCAGGGGAATGTGCCAAGAAGTATCAGTAGCAAGCTACCACCAGACGCCAGAGAATATCGCAAATCAAGATAAATAAAAACATGGAAGGACTCATTCACTTCCGGAGCGGGACATGTTCATCGCTAAGTGCATCATGAGAAAAGAAATTAGGTTGGAAGAAACGACATCCAGGAGAGATTAGGTCTGCGTGGGAACTCCGGTGGACTGAGAGACATTGCGGCCACCTCGGATGCCGCCGCCGCGTCCACGACCACCGTAGCCGCGGTTGTAACCACCACGTCCACGACCATAGCCACGGCCGCGGCCACGGCCACGGTAGCCACCGCGATAGCCGTCGACGCTGCCCTGACCGAAGGTTTCGATGTTGCGCTTCTCTTCTTCACCGCGCCATTCACGGCCACCGACGCGGCCGCCAGCTCCTTCTTCGCGGTCGCGAGCCTCGCTCGAGATGTTGTCAAAGAATGAGCTGGACTTGTTGTAGGGAGTGGCATCGCTGGCTCCACCAGCACTGGCAACTTCCGATACGTCGCCGTCCGGGAATTGAGGCTCAACCTCGTGGACCGGGGAACCAGTGGCAATGGCTTCCTTGAGCAGGTCCTGTTTGTTGAAACCTGGCATTGGCCGGTCTGAAAATCGTAGTCCGTGTCCGGAACTTCGACCTTCTTGTGTCCCTGGTATTGGGTGCGCTGGCCACCGCGTCCGCCGCGAGGGTGCTGATGATGACCACGCTGAGGTCGAGTGCCATCGTAAGGCTTCATTTCAGCCATCTGCCGCGTCAGGTTATCGACGGGCGCAGCTCCCGACTTCTGCTGGGGACCAGGCTGAGGCAGCTTGGCCATGGCGGCTGCAACCGCAGCAGTGGCCGCCCGGTAAGCTTCGGTAATCCGCGGCCTGGGAGCCTTGAGGGACATTATTTCCAGGGGCTGCCGGAGCATTGGTTACAGGCGCCTTAGGAGCCGCGATGGGAATCGCCGGCTGCACGCGACCATTCCGTGGGCCGGTCGGGGGACCTTGTTCAGTCCGGCGGGTGGGCCTTGGGCAGGTCCCGCAGATGCCTGTACGGCCTCGCCCTGAAGGCTTGGACTCAACAGGGGGAGTAGGAGCAACCTGCGCCGGTGCGCCGGGTCCAGGAGTGGCATCACGGCTCGCAGGCTTGCTCAACAGGCTTGTCTCCGACAGGCAGCTCGGACGTTGTCTTGGGCACGTTCATAGGGCCACCGGGGGACAGGTCCTTGCCGCTGAGGAGGGGGTGTCTGATGTTGACCAGGAGGACCGATAGGCATCTGAGGTGGGAACTGGCCAGGACCCTGGGGGAAGCCTTGACCCGGAGGGGGGGAACCATCCCGGCGGGGCGCCGTACGGCATGTTGGGGAATCCCGGTCCGGGAGGAAATCCAGGCGCTCCAAACCGTTGTCCATAGGGTGGGTAGAATCCTTGGAACTGGGGAGGTTGAGGATAGCCAGGAGGAACCGGGCGAGGTGCCCCGGGCTGTTGAGGGGGTTGGGAATGAGGAGGAAGTCCCTGAGGACCCGGTCCTGGTGGTCCTGGCGGTCCTTGTGCTTGTCCTGGTCCCGGTCCAGGTCGTGACATGCTCTGTTTTCGCTGACAGTTAGCAAAAAATTCTGACAGCTTCACTCGCGGTGATAGGTGCTAGGCACGGTGCCGAGTCCATGATCATATCAGAAGGAAGGCAACGGAAATATCCACATGGTTTTGCGCTCTCGGAACAGGTCTGTGTATTTACATCCGAAATATTTCATCATAAGATCATGTCGCCGACCGCGGGACGGTCGGTGGACTCGGGCACCGAGTAACTGGAGGGGTAGAATCGAGGGATTCGCCAGAATGGTGTAACTCACTCCAAGAATAGCAGGATCATCAGGCACCTGAGGAGGCTCAGGCTGTGGGGCTTCCTTCTCCTCGGCGACACTAATGTCCTTCACATCGCTACCACGGAACACAATGTATTCGTAGATGCTGGACGAAGGGGGGATTTCCTCGGCGGGGTTACCGCGTCGGCCTTCAGTGCCGAAAGAGACGACATTCTCGAGGGCTATTGTTGAAGCCTCGGGGTTGATCTCGTGTAAAGTACCAACATAGCTAGCCAGCAAGGTCAGCACGATCGCAAGGGCGAGGTGGAACGAGAGGCGACCCAAGCGAAGCACCGCTGGGAAAGGAATTGAACATACCGAATGTCACTCTTGGAGATCAGGTTGAACCGCTGACTGCCAGGTGTTAACTCCAGCCGAGCCGCACAAACCCTGGTTCAGACCAGTAGGCAGAAGACTGACCCTATTAAATGGTTCATATCCATGCTGACAGGGAGTGCTGCGCGTCAATCGCGCTGAGAGGGGAGGAGAAAACAATGAGAGAGGGAAGAAGAGAAGAGAAGAAGAAAGCGAGGGGGGAGTGGGCGAGAATAAATAGGACGGGGAAAGGTGAGAAAGGGAGAGAAGAAGAGAGAAGACGAAGCGAGGATTTTGTGGAAAAGCTTGCGGGATACGGCGGACCGCAGGAGCTCCCGGCGCAGGTTGCCTGAAATTTCGGCGTCATGGCTCCACTTCTCTCTCTACAGCTCAGTCTAGTCAGTCCATTCAGTCCAGTTCATCTAACCCATCTATTCAATTCATTTCAATCGTCTAGTTGTCCCGTCATGTCTCGCTCTGACAATCCTGACCATTTCTTCCAAACCACGTTCGTCTGATCGCCACCAATTCCTCCCTACTTCCCGCATCGCTGATCTTTGCCCCTCCCCGGATTCCAGAGCGGCCCTCGACGAGCAGCAGCGAAAGGACGCAAAGTCTCGCAACACAAATGGCTCCCCTATCAAGCTACAGAGTAAAATACTGGCCGTCCAAGCCGACCCCGTGAATCCCGACGCCGTGTTCGTGGCCCAGAGTGGTGGCACCGTGAGAAAGGTCATACTTGAAGTAGGTGTGCCCGGTGTCCCGGCTTGATTCTGGATACCTCCGCAGGGTGCTTGTAACTAAGGCTCCTTCGGTGCTTGCGTTTGTTTTGTAGACAGGTGACACGGCTGCCATCTATAAAGGACCCTCGGCCCCCATCACGAGTCTCTGCTTCAGCCCCGACGGTCGGTCGTTGTTTGCTGGCTGCTGGGACAAATTGATTTGGAGCTGGGATGTGGCCTCGAGGGAACCGAAGCTAAAGTACGATGGCCATACCGATTTCGTAAGATCCGTCGCCAGCGCCAGACTCAATGGTCAGGACGTTCTCATTTCCGGAGGTGCCGATGCTCAAATCTTGGTTTTCGACATCGCCACGGGGAAGCGCATTTCGGTCCTGAAAGGCCACGCCAAGGGAATCCAGGACCTGGTGGTGGACCCCGTCTCGTTGGAGTCGGATGGCCAGGAATTCATCGTGTTCAGTGCGGGCAGTGACCGCGAAATCCGTCAATTCGATATTGCCACCGGAAGTCGGGATCTCACCGGCACCGATGCTTTGCTGGCTCACGACACCAACGTTTACAAACTCTTCTTCGATCGCGATGGCGACCTATGGACTGCGTCGGCGGATAAAACCACCAAGTGTCTGGTGAGGGAAGATGGGTGGAAGCCCAATCTCACCCTGACTCACCCCGACTTTGTGCGAGACGTGGTGGTTTACGAACAGGGCGGGTGGATCGTCACCGCATGCAGGGACGAGGAGGTCCGAGTGTGGAATCGATCGGTGGGTGGTCCATCTCCTTTTTTGGCATCTTGTCGCATGACCTTCTAACATCACTGGGAATTAGACTGGAAAACTTCACCACACCTTTTCGGGCCATTTCGAGGAAGTCAGCGGACTGGCGCTTGTCGGATCGACAGTAGTCAGCGTCAGTATCGATGCCACTATTCGACAGTGGTCTCTGAAACCCCAGGACCTTCAGGAAGCGGTGGAAAGGGCGAAGAAGACCACCCCCGAGGAGGATGAACAACCGCAGAATTCAGGCTCGATGCTGACGGAGGAAGAAGAGCGAGAACTGGCCGAGCTGATGGGAGAGGACTGATCTGTTTCAACGTCCCTAGCTATAGTAATAAAATTTACAATGACGACCAAAAGAGACAGGGATCCGTTCGTACGAACTAAAACCC
>NW_020194428.1:5000-6157 GCF_002849105.1 Aspergillus steynii IBT 23096
ATTACCACAGGTATCCATGTAGTAAGGTACTATCAAATAAACGATAACTGATTTAATGAGCCATTCGCAGTTTCACAGTATAAAGTGCTTATACTTAGACATGCATGGCTTAATCTTTGAGACAAGCATATGACTACTGGCAGAATCAACCAGATACCTTGGTACATAGAGGACCCTGCCCCGGGGTGTTACCCGCCGAAGTAGAGCCCACAAAGCCCCGAAAGGGCGGTATGTTTGTAGGTATTAAACTCTGGAAGGGGCGCACAAGGCGCCCGGTCACAGCGACGCCCCCGGCGTACCGGCGGCACACATGCGACCATCCAATTGCCCACACTGTGTAGCCCTCCAGGAGCCGGTCCGCGCGCAGAACCCCGGCAGGTCGCCCTTGCGGGCGCTGCCAGGCTGCGGCATACGGTCCTCGAGTGAGGGGTCCGGCCCCACGGACACGCCGACGAACGGCGGCTACCGCGGGGCGGCTCCCCTCCGGAATCTTAGGTATCAGGACTGGCCAACGGCCACCGATCCACAGACCCCATCGGCGCCGGGTGCGGGGCACCCGGGCTTCGGTCGCCGTTGTCCGCAATGAAGAGGACGCCAGCGGTAGACTGCTCCCACGACTCGAGCGAGGCCCGAAGGACCCAGGCGCTGTGAGCCATGGAGAGGCAGCCTGTCTAGCAGGGAAGATGTGGACGGGAGGCCATCAGGAACACCGCGAAACGTGCCCCGGGAGGGGTGCTTCCGGCTGTCAAGTTGACCTCCTTTCCACGTAGTACCACCGGCCTCACTTGGGCACACATCGTGCGCACAAACGTTGAGGTGTCCGAAAGTTGCTGGGGGGGGACGGTTTTAGTATGGGGTGGCCCGTGCGTCGGTCACTTTTCCCATACAAAGTGGGCCACCCGAATTTGCCCCCAACCCGGGCAGATAGCGTACTTAGGCGTTTTGGCCCACCCGGCCAACTGGTCTGGCCAACTGGTCTGGGCGGCCAACTGGTCTGGGTGGACACCTCGGCCGACCGTTGCGGCGAGCCCAATGGTGACATGTGGGATCATATAGTGACGGCAGTCGGGGCATAGAGCCGGGCTATGGCCACCAGGAGGCCTGGCCCGCCCGTGGGCCGAGTTGGGGGAAAGGGTGGGTGCGCCGGGGAAGGCGGT
>NW_020194433.1:0-2468 GCF_002849105.1 Aspergillus steynii IBT 23096
TTAGATAATATTTGGAGTTTATATCAGGAGTTTAAGGATATACTATTATTTAAGATATTTAATAAATTAAAATAATTATATTTAAATTCTCCTTTTATACGCAGATAATTATTATTATTAATATATTTTATACTTATATTTTTAAGATCTTATTATACGGAACAGGAATTTATAGGAAAAGTTTAACACAGTCTTTTATATACTTATATTTGTTTTTATATCTTTTAGTAATTACTTAAGCCCGCGAAAGAATTAAAATATACTTATCTAGTTTATTATAACTTATAATAAAATAAATAAGATTATATAAGAGTTTATTTAATATCTGATTAGGATATATAATTATATTATTATAAATACTAAAATATTATAAAATACAGCTTATAATTACCTAGTCGTGAATGCTAAAGTATTACAGAGTATTACTAATAATATTATAAATTATTAAAAAATTATCATAATATAATAGTCAAGATTAAAATCCTTTAAAAAGATTTATCTAAGATATTAGTAATTAATAAGATACTTAAAAAGAATATTACTACTTTAATTAAAGCAAGGATAACTTTACTAAGAGAAATATTAATCTTACTAATAAAAATAATAATTTTTTAAAAAGAGAAAAATAAGCTGAATAATACTTTTTATATAATAAATAATTTTGTAAACACTAATAATATAAAAATATTAAACAGATTAATATATTAACTAAAGTAAAAAATAATGCTATTAAGAAGATTAAATATTTACATAAAAATAGGAATACCTTAACAGAGTATATTATTATTTATTTATAAAAAACCTGGCTATTACTGTTTAAATAAGACTCTGGAGGAGAAAAACAAAAATAATATATATTATTATAAAAATAATAATATATAAATAGATAAATTGATTTTTTTTATTATTATAAATGTCGCTAAACCTGCTATAACTTTATTTAATATTATAACCCTGATAAAATGCTAAGGAAGACTATATAAAGCAAAAATAAATAAATAATAATAATTATTATAATATTTTTTAATCTTTTTTTATTTTTTTTCTCATCCGGATTAATATTATATATGTGTTAATTTCTTTTTAGTTATTTAATTTTATTTAATTTTTTTATCTTTTTAATAATAATAATCTCTTTATATTTTTCTTTAGTATTATCCGGGGATTCTGGCATTTTTAAGCTAATAAATAAGCTAGTCTTTTAATTTTTTGATATTATTATTCTTATTTAGGAGGATTTATCTTATTTAATAAGGATGTTATACTATGGTGTTATGCACTATTGGTATCTATGGCAGCCGTAATGATATATATGGCATGTATTATACACTGTAGTATTCTGTACCCCATCTCTGCGGCGATCGCACTTAGTGAAATAGAACAATCTTACCACTTTCATCGATCCAGTAGGAGGCTACACACTATTATTTATTTTAATAATATTATAATTCTTATATTTAGTTTGTATTTTTATTTGCTTATAATTTTATTTTAATTTTTTAATTTACTAATCTTAGTGTTTTTATAAACTTTTATATTAATAAAGTTATTAAATTTATTATTTAAAATAAGATAAAAGTATATACTAATTAAATAAATAAATACTATTATCTTTATATTACTATAAAATTAGATCTTTCTTTAATTATTACTGCTTTATTAGTAAATTTAATAAATATTTTTTTTTATTTTAATAAAGATTCTTTACTATTAAATAATATATATTTTAAAGAAAAAAATCTATTTATTTATTTATTATTTTTAAGGAGTTAAACTTAAGAAAAGATTTTTAAAAAAATATAGTTTTTATATTTAAAAAAAATCCTTACTTATTTTTTTAATAATATTTTAAAGAAATCTCTTTCTCTTTTAATAATATTATTTATTTTAATATTTATGGTCTTATTTTTATATAAAACTATTATAAAAAGTGGTATTTTATACTTTTTATAAATAAATTAATATAATTTTATTAGATTTTAATCCTAAAGAATTATTTTAAATTATTTAATAAATTTATCATACTTAAGAAGTTTCTTAATACTTAATTTAATATTAAAATAAAGAAAATTTATAAAAATAATACTAAAAATATAAACTTCTTATTTAATATCTTTAAAATTAAAGCTAGATCTAAGATTTTTCTCTACTTACTTCTTATATTTAAATCTGATTACAGAAATTAAGAATAAATATCTTATTAAATTATTTATTTTATAATAATTAAAATTATTTTTTAAGTTTTTATAAAGGGATCTTATTATTATAATTATATATATTTAATTATCTTTATTATAATATAATTAATATATCTTTTTATAAAATATTATATAATAAACTTTCTAATACTTCTTACTAGAAAATATTTAGTTATAAATATTAGTATCCTATTTTAAAGAAATAATGCGATAAGTTTAATATTTATATAAAAAAAATTATTTTATTAGATATAATAAGAGTCTTTATAA
>NW_020194434.1:0-1118 GCF_002849105.1 Aspergillus steynii IBT 23096
GTTTCCTCTGGCTTCGCCTATTCAGGCATAGTTCACCATCTTTCGGGTCCCACATTTACGCTCTTACTCAAATCCATCCGAAGACATCAGGATCGGTCGATGGTGCGCCCCGCGAGGGGGCTCCCACCTCCGTTCGCTTTCACTGCGCGCACGGGTTTTGACACCCGAACACTCGCGTAGATGTTAGACTCCTTGGTCCGTGTTTCAAGACGGGTCGTTTACAACCATTATGCCAGCGTCCCGTGCCGAAGCGCGTTCCTCGGTCCAGGCTGGCAGCATTGCACCCCGGCTATAAGGTGCCCCGAAGGGCACTACATTCCGGGGCCTTTGACCTGCCGCCCAAACCGACGCTGGCCCGCCCACGGGGAAGTACACCGGCACGAATGCCGGCTGAACCCCGCGGGCGAGTCTGGTCGCAAGCGCTTCCCTTTCAACAATTTCACGTGCTTTTTAACTCTCTTTTCAAAGTGCTTTTCATCTTTCGATCACTCTACTTGTGCGCTATCGGTCTCCGGCCAGTATTTAGCTTTAGATGAAATTTACCACCCATTTAGAGCTGCATTCCCAAACAACTCGACTCGTCGAAGGAGCTTCACACGGACGCGGACACCCCGTCCCAGACGGGATTCTCACCCTCTATGACGGCCCGTTCCAGGGCACTTAGACGGGGCCGCACCGAAGCATCCTCTGCAAATTACAACTCGGACCCCGAGGGGGCCAGATTTCAAATTTGAGCTCTTGCCGCTTCACTCGCCGTTACTGAGGCAATCCCGGTTGGTTTCTTTTCCTCCGCTTATTGATATGCTTAAGTTCAGCGGGTATCCCTACCTGATCCGAGGTCAACCTGGAAAAATAATTGGTTGCTTTCAGCGTCGGCAGCGCCGGCCGGCCTACAAGAGCGGGTGACAAAGCCCCATACGCTCGAGGACCGGACGCGGTGCCGCCGCTGCCTTTCGGGCCCGTCCCCGGGGGGACGAGGACCCAACACACAAGCCGTGCTTGGAGGCAGAAATGACGCTCGGACAGGCATACCCCCCGGAATACCAGGGGTGCAATGTGCGTTCAAAGACTCGATGATTCACTGAATTCTGCAATTCACATTAATTATCGCATTTCGC